>NC_051083.1:7673997-7695997 GCF_004664715.2 Peromyscus leucopus | reverse complement strand
TGAGCCGGAAAACCTTCAGTGGCATTTCTATTAGCTATAGTTTGACAATGTTCTTGAAACTCACTCCTCCAAATTAAATAATCACCCCCAGAGAGAGCAGCATGACACAAGTGCATGCAATTGCTAGGGGTACAATTTAAGGGAGAAAAAGATCCAAGTATAGCTGTGGTAAAAGGAGCATGGGGCCCATATGACATTACAGCTTCCTTAAGCTGTTTGATGCTTTTAAAATCTAGGGGATTGTGTTCCCTTTGAATCTGACCTTCAGCATTTTGAGTCTCTATAGCCAGGTAAGCAAACCCCCCCCCCCCCGTTAACCCCTATATGGGTACAGAAGGAAGGACCTCCATGTTGCAAAAGTTAGGGTTATGGGCTGGAGGTCTATCCTTGTAAGAATTCTGTGATTTCCCTCTTAAGCATCTAGTATCTTTTTCTAATCTGACTTCTACATCATCACCCTCTGAAGATGACTTTGCAGAATCAGAAGACGACTCTGCCAAATCAGAAGACGACTCTGCCGAATCAGAAACACCTAAAGTTTGAAGGGATCTGAGAGCCTCCTCTATCTGAGACTCCTCTAACACAGCTTTAGCTTTAGTTAATTGTTCTTGAACTTTAATATCATCACTAACTAAGCAACGCATCTTTAACCAAGCGCCACAAAGAAAAAGTAGCTAAGGATATGTAATCAGGCCCTTCTTTATGTGAATATTTTTGTAAGTCAATCTTAACCTGTTCCCCATCTGATATATTAAATCCTCCAGAGACCAGAAAACAAGGACAAACATGCTGGAGGATTTGAACAAAATCTTTAGCCATCTTGCCCTTAATGATTGTGCCTTGCTGCCTCAGCAATCCAATTAATTGTTCCTCGAGGAGCAACTGCGAGCTAGCTGCACCCATATCAATTCACCCTTTCTTCTCTTTTCTATTCTTTAAATTGCTGGCCAGCCTTACCCGGGTGTCCATCAGCTTGTTCCTTCTTTCTTGGATCTCGATGGGACCTCCATTTGTAGTGATAACGCCCACGCTACCACCACCCGTTCACCATGTCCAAGCGAGGGGCTGTGGATTGAAAAACAGAGACAAAGACAGCAGGTCACTCGCCTCAGCAGAAGGGCGAATGCCGTTTATTGAAAGAGGGAAGAAACCTTAAATACAGGCACAATGGGAGAACCCCAGAGGGCAGAAGTTCGCTACAGAACGTTCTACATTCTTGAATCTAAACTGTTAACACCCAATATGCAGGATACACAAACAAGGAACTTCCCTTAAGCATTCAGGAGGGTGGATACTGGCAGGGAATTAGCATAGGGAGGACATCTGGTCAAGGTCGGCAAGCAGGCAACAGCTCACTCAATATGGGAGGAGGCCAGGGCCCTACACCATCCCTGAAGAGTTTGGGCAGTTGTTGAAAGTTTTTGTTAGGTCTAAGTATTTTCTAGGGTAGTCTTTAACGTCTTTTTGCAAATAAGAACAACTTCTTATTTTTATCCCTTTTATTATTTCTATTGTTTTATTGTTGTGGTTGTAATTTCAAGCATCATATTGAACATGACTGTTGACAATTCAAAGAATGAAACAAATTTTTTTTGCTCCTGATTTTTATTTTATATTATTCTGTTTCTTGAGAAACAGAATAATAATTCTGTATTATGTAGCTCTGGCTGTCCTGGAACTCGCTATGTAGACCAGGCTGGTCTTGAACTCACAGAGATCTACTTGCCTCTGCTTCCGAAGTGCTGGGATTGGTCTGATTTTAAAAGAAATAATTTACTTTTTTCATAGAAGTCTATTAAATTAGTTTGACTTATGGTGCACTTAATTATCAAGTTTGTTGTTGTTGATTTTCTAGTCTGGATGATCTGTGTACTGATGAAAGTAAAGTACTAAAATTGGTCTAGTGGTGTTATGTTGCTGCTGTTTTATGAAATGAGGTGCAAAAAAATGCTTGGTGAATGTATGTTTACAATTGTTATATGTTATTCATTGACTTTTCCCTTTATTAATATGTATCAAGTAGTTTCTTTAGACAAATCTAATTTTGGCTTGAAGTTTGCTTTTGGATTCCAGTTATTTAGAATATAATTTTCCATCATGTTTTTTTTCAGTTTGTGCCTTTGCCAATGTGGCAAATTTCTTGGAAATTGCTAACAGGTGGATCATAGTTTTTATTTTACTTTAATTTTTTTGAGACAGGGTTTCTCTGTGTAGCCCTGGCTGTCCTGGAATTCTGTAGACCAGGTTGGCCTCAAACTTACAGGGATCCACCTGCCTCTGCCTCCTTAAAGGCATGTACCACCACCACTTGTCAGATCATAGTTTTTAATCTCATTAGTTTGTACATGTTAGTTGGAGAGTTAAGAGCATTCACATTTAGGGTTATTATTTAAAGGTGTATACTTACATCCTCTTTATCTTAAAGATTTAGTAGTTTAAATTACTGAATAATGTTTGTTTGTTTCCTAATTCTCACATGTAAGTTACTTGGCATTGTTCTCTTGTAGTTTTCAGTATTCTTTGTTCTATTTTGTCATTTTAAACATAACACAGAATGTCTATTTGGGGTTCTAGATGCCTCCTGTACTTGGATGTTCATTTCTTTCCTGTATTTGAGAAATTTTTGTGTACAATTTCATTGAATTGGTTTTCTATGCCTTTATAGTCCTCCCCCATGCTATTCATATGTAATAAATTGATACATCTTGTCTTCAAATACTGATATTCCTTTTTCTACCTAGTCTACTCTATTAGTGATGCTCTATATCAGCAGTCTTCAACATGTGGGTCATGACCCCTTAAGGGTCAAACGACCCTTTCACCTGGGTTGTCTAAGACCACCCTGAATATCAGATATTCACAATTCATAACACTAGCAAAATTACAGTTATGAAGTGGCAACAAAAATGATTTTTGTGTTTGGGGGTCACCACAACATGAGGAATTGTATCTAAAGGGTCACAGTATTAGGAAGGCTGAAAACCACTGCTAAACATCAACATTTTTTATTAGGTTTGTTGAGCTTTTCATTTGTAAGCTTTTTTGTCTACTTCATTAATCTGTTTGAATCCTCTTGGAGGTCACTGATCAGCTTTAAAAGTACACTTTTTTGAATTTTTTTTGTCTGGCATTTTAAGTAGTTCAGTATCTTTGGATATAATCATTGGAGAGTTGTGAGCTTTTTGAGGAATCCTGTGACCCTGCTTTTTGCTATTTCTTGTGTTGCTATGTTGTAATTTGCATATGTGTTGGATGAATATCTGGTTTTGTATGTGGATCATCTTGGTGAGATGGTTTCTCTTGAGGGTTCACACAAAGTACTACTCAGAAAGGAGAAAACAAACGCTCTAACAACAACACCACTGTTGTGGGGTACTCACCAGAAAATAGTTGGACATGGGTTTAAGCCAACAGAAAGTCTTTGTTAGCTGGCCAGTGACTACATTGGGTGTTTGGGATGACAGTGTAGCCCTAGCCTTTCTTGAGGTGAACTTTAAGCACAAAACCATGTCCTAGGTTACAAAGCCCAGTTAACAAGAACAGCCAGAAGCAGAACTACAGAATCCAAAAAGCAAGATTAATACATTGAGAGACTTTCCCAGAACTACGGACTTTGATGGATTAGGTCTTAATTTTCATTTTGGCAGGTGTTGCTGTCTATGTTCTGAGTTTTATGGCCTGAGTGGTATAGAGTCAATTGTGCTAAAGTCTGGGGGCCTACTGAGGTCTGGGGGCCTGTTACACAACCAAAATATATCAGACATGGAAATAGAATAAATAAAGCAAAGGCAACTACCACTATCAACCAATAACCACAGAAAACTGGCAAATTTTTAGAATTAAGTACAAACTTAAAATTTTACAAACATACACTAAAAAGTAAAATTAGGGGGCAGTTGGGGCTAGAGAGATGATTCAACAGTTAAGAGTATGTACTGCTCTTGTGGAGGACCTGAGTATGGTTCCCCCAGCATCCACATGGCAGCTCACAGCCATCTTCAACTATAGTTCCAGGGGTTCTGAAGTCTTTTTGCTTCCGCAGGCTGTTGCTAATATGTGGTGCACATGAACTCCAACAAACACACACACTTCACATAAAAATAAATTATTTTTTAAGAATAGGGGACAGTGAGAGGAAAAAAGCAAAGTTAAATAAAGAAAATGGAGAGGAGAAGCAAGAAAGATAAATATTGAAAAGAATAAAAATATAGTAAAAAGAAAAAGAAGTGCAGAAGCTTCTTTTTGGGATATCTAATATTATAATCTACCATGGTGGTGGTGTATGTGTTAAGGGGGTAGAGGGTCATAGACAGAATCTATTATAGTTCCTATCTGTTCCCACCATGAAGGATAGTGCTGTACTTTGTCTGAAGGATGGGCAGTCAAGTATATGCTGTCAGCCTTAGGCCATATTAATGTTAGAAGCATCCTTCTTTGTGTATTAGGAGATACTTTGCCTCTGACAGGCTTTGCAGCCTGTAGGAGAGGCAGGTTTCCACTCTGTCCAGCCCTATCCAACTCTGCTCAGGAGTGTCAAACACCCATGCCTCTTCAAGAGGTAGATGTCCAATTTCTAGGGATTGGAAATGAAGGAAGGACATATTAGTATCAATATACTCTACAGGGTAATATCTCAGTGCCTTAAGTCTGGATCTCTTTAACTCTAGAATAGTTGTGGTGCTGATTCAATTACAAATCAAGCTGGCTATGGAGTTGGAATGTGGCTCTCTCCTCTAAATCCAAGAGCCAACTGGTGTGAGACAGAAGAACACCAATAATCTAAGGACCATTGTTATCAAAAGTCTATTGTAAGATTCAAACTTTCCATTTTGATATTAATAATTTTCAAGTTTTCCAATAGCAATCTCTGAAGTCTCCTGAAGGAAGGTAGGACCCCACAACAACTCTACTTGATCCAGAAAGATGCCATTGTACCTAAGAATATTACTCAATGATCAGCTTTGGACTGAAAACTCTTCAGGATAGTTCTAAGATGAGATGGTCCATCATAATACACCTCTAGCCAGAATCTCAGACAAGCTTATGCACTACTCTGAGACTAGCTGCAGGCCCTACAGCTAGCCCTATTGAGACCTAACTATCTAAGCTTTCTTACAGGACCCTACAAAGGTACCATTGACACTAAACAGCAGGACACAATTCTAAAAAAAAATGATGCCCTTCTCCCAGAGGTTTCATTTTTCTCAGGGTTATGGATGGATAGCCATAGGGTTGGGGGTGGAACAATAAACTTTAGACTCAGTATTCTCCTTTAGAAAAGAAAAAGGGGAATAGATAGGTATAGTATATTTAGGTAGATTGTTGTATCTACTAGTAAACTGATTTAGCAAACTATTAGTCTTGGATAATTTGCACTGATGGATTTTTTTTTGTTTTTTGTTTTTTTACTTTTTTATTATTATTATTTTATTTTATTTTACAATACTATTCAGTTCTACATAACAGCCACAGATTCCCTTGTTCTCCGTCTTCCTGCCCCCCTCCCTTCCCCCCACCCCACCCCCCATTTCCACCTCCTCCAAAGCAAGGCCTCCCTAAGGACTGAGATCAACCTGATAGACTCAGTCCAGGCAGGTCCAGTCCCCTCCTCCCAGATTGAGCCAAGCGTCCCTGCATAACTCCCAGGTTTCAAACAGCTAACTCATGCAATGAGCCCAGGACCTGGTAGCACTGCCTAGATGCCTCCCAAACAGATCAAGCCAATCAACTGTCTCACCTATTCAGAGGGCCTGATCCAGTTGGGGGCCCTCAGCCTTTGGTTCATAGTTCATGTGTTTCCATTTGTTTGGCTATTTGTCTGTCCCTGTGCTTTATCCAACCTTGGTTTCAACAATTCTCTCTCATATAAACCCTCCTCTTTCTCACTAATTAGACTCCCGGCGCTCCACCCAGGGCCTAGCCATGGATCTCTGCATCCAGATTCCTCAGTACTTGGATGGGGTTTCTGGCACAACTATTAGGGTGTTTGGCCATCCCATCACCAGAGTAGGTCAGTCCTGGCTGTCTCTCGGCCATTGCCAGCAGTCTTTTGTGTGGGTATCTTTGTGGATTTCTGTGGGCCTCTTTAGCACTTTGTTTCTTCCTTTTCTCATGTGGTCTTCATTTACCATGGTCTCCTATTCCTTGTTCTCCCTCTCTGTTCTTGATCCAGGTGGGATCTCCCGCTCTCTTTCCCTTGACCCTCGCCCTTCATTGCTCCCACTCAAGTCCAGGTTGTTTATGTAGATCTCAGCCATTTCTCCATCATTGGGCGATCCTCGTGTCTTTCTTGGGGTCCTGTTTTCCAGGCAGCCTCACTGGTGATGTGAGTAGCAGTCCAGTCATCCTTGTTCCACATCTAGTATCCTCCTATGAGTGAGCACATACCATATTTGTCTTTCTGAGTCTGGGTTACCTCACTCAGGATGATTTTTTCTAATCCATCCATTTGCCTGCCAAAACTCATGATGTCATTGTTTTTCTCTGCTGAATAGTATTCCATTGTATATATGTGCCACAATTTATTTATCCATTCTTCAGTTGAGGGGCATCTAGGTTGTTTCCAGGTTTTGGCTATTACAAACAATGCTGATATGAACATAGCTGAGCAAGTGCTCTTGTGGTATGATTGAGCATTTCTTGGGTATATGCCCAAGAGTGGTATAGCTGGATCTTGGGGGAGATTGATTCCCAATTTTCTAAGAAAGCGCCATATTGATTTCCAAAGTGGTTGTACAAGCTTGCGTTCCCACCAGCAGTGGATGAGAGTTCCTCTAGTTCCACATCCTCTCCAGCATAAAGTGTCTTCAGTGTTTTTGATCTTAGCCATTCTGACAGGCGTAAGGTGGTATCTCAGAGTTGTTTTGATTTGCATTTCCCTGATGATTAGGGATGTTGAGCAATTCCTTAAATATCTTTCAGCCATTTGAGTTTCCTCTGTTGAGAATTCTCTGTTTAGTTCTATAGCCCATTTCTTAATTGGACTGTTGGTCATTTTGATGTCTAATTTCTTGAGTTCCTTATATATTCTGTATATCAGTCCTCTGTCACATGTGGGGTTGGTGAAGAACTTTTCCCATTCTGTAGGCTGTCGCTTTGCCTTGTTGACTGTATCCTTTGCTCTACAAAAGCTTCTCAGTTTCAAGAGGTCTCATTGATTTATAGTTTCTCTCAGTGTCTGTGCTACTGGTGTTATATTTAGGAAGTGATCTCCTATGCCAATGTGTTCAAGACTACTTCCTACTTTCTCTTCTAGCAGGTTCAGAGTAGCTGGATTTATGTTGAGGTCCTTGATCCACTTGACTTAAGTTTTGTGCACGGTGACAGATATGGATCTATTTGCAGCCTTCTACACGTTGATATCCAGTTATGCCAGCACCATTTGTTGAAGATGCTTTCTTTTTCCATTGTACACTTTTGTCTTCTTTGTCAAAAATTATATGTTCATAGGTGTGTGGGTTAATGTCAGGATCTTCAATTCGATTCCATTGGTCCACATGTCGGTTTTTATGCCAATACCAAGCTATTTGTATTACTGTAGCTCTATAGTAGAGCTTGAAGTCAGGGATTGTGATGCCTCCAGAGGTTGTTTTATTGTACAGGATTCTTTTGGCTATCCTGGGTTTTTGTTTTTCCATATGAAGTTGAGTATTATTCTTTCCAGGTCTGTGTCATCTTGTGTTGGTATTTTGATGGGGATTGCATTGAATCTGTAGATTGCTTTTGGTAAAATTGCCATTTTTACTATGTTGGTCCTGCCTATCCATGAGCATGGGAGATCTTTCCATTTTCTGACATCTTCAATTTCTTTTTTCAGGGACTTAAAGTTCTTGTCATATAAGTCCTTCACTTGCTTGGTTAGTGTTACCCCAAGGAATTTTATGTCATTTGTGGCTATTGTAAAGGGTGATGTATCTCTGATTTCCTTCTCAGCTTCTTTGTCCATTGTATATAGGAAGACTATTGATTTTTTTGAGTTGAACTTGTATCCTGCTATGTTGCTGAAGGTGTTTATAAGCTTTATCAGTTCCTGGGTGGAATCTTTGGGGTCACTCAAGTATACTATCATGTCATCTGCAAATAGAGAAAGCTTGACTTCTTCCTTTCCAATTTGTATCCCCTTAATCTCCTTATGTTGTCTTATTGCTCTGGCTAGAAATTCAAGTACTATATTGAATAAGTATGGGGAGAGTGGACAGCCTTGCCTTGTTCCTGATTTTAGTGGAATTGCTTTGAGTTTCTCTCCATTTAATTTGATGCTGGCTCTTGGCTTGCTGTAAATTGCCTTTATTATGTTTAGGTATGTTCTCTGTATTCCTGATCGCTCCAAGACTTTTAGCATGAAGGGGTGTTGGATTTTGTCAAATGCCTTTTCTGCATCTAGTGAGATGATCATGTGGTTTTTTTTTTTCTTTGAGTTTGTTTATATGCTGTATTACATTGATGGACTTTCGTATGTTGAACCACCTTTGCATCCCTGGGATGAAGCATGCTTGATCATGGTGGATAGTTGTTCTGATGTGTTCTTGGAGTCTGTTTGCCAGTATTTTATTGAGTATTTTTGCATCAATGTTCATGAGGGAGATCAGTCTGTAGTTCTCTTTCTTTGTTGTATCCTTGTTTAGTTTAGGAATCAGGGTAATTGTAGCCTCATAAAAGGAGTTTGGTAATGTTCCTTCTGTTTCTATTATGTGGAACAATTTAGAGAGTATTGGTATTAACTCTTCTTTGAAGATCTGGTAGAATTCGGCGCTGAAACCATCTGGTCCTGGGCTTTTTTTGGTTGGGAGACTTTTAATGACTGTTTCTATTTCCCTAGGGGTTATTGGACTATTTAAATAGTTTATCTGGTCTTGATTTAACTTAGGTATGTGGTACCTATCCAGAAAATTGTCCATTTCTTTTAGGTTTTTCAGTTTTGTGGAGTAGAAGTTTTTGAAATATGACCTGATAATTCTCTGGATTTCCTCAATGTCTGTTATGTCCCCCTTTTCATTTCTGATTTTGTTGATTTGGATTCTCTCTCTCTCTGTTTTTTGGTTAGTTTGGATAAGGGCTTGTCTATCTTGTTGATTTTCTCAAAGAACCAACTCTTCATTAATTTTTGTTATTATTCACTTAGTTTCTATTTTATTAATTTCACCTCTCACTTTGATAATTTCCTGGCGTCTATTCTTCCTGGGAGACTTTGCTTCTTCTTGTTCTAGAGCTTTCAGGTGTGCTGTTAAGTCACTAGTGTGAGATTTCTCCAACTTCTTTATGTGGGCATTTAGTGCTATGAATTTCCCTCTTAGCACTGCTTTCATAGTGTCCCATAAGTTTGGGTATGTAGTGTCTTCATTTTCATTGATCTCTAGAAAGTCTTTAATTTCTTTCTTTATTTCTTCCTTAACCCATTGGTGATTCAGTTGAGCATTATTCAGTTTTCATGAGATTGTAGGTTTTCTGTAGTTTTTGTTGTTGTTGAAATCTAACTTTAAACCATGGTGGTCTGATAGAACACAGGAGGTTATTCCAATTGTTTTGTATCTGTTGAGGTTTGCTTTGTGGCCAAGTATGTGGTCGATTTTAGAGAAAGTTCCATGGGGTGCTGAGAAGAAGGTATATTCTTTTTTGTTAGGATGGAATGTTCTATAGATATCTATTAGGTCCAGTTGGGTTATGACATCAGTTAAGTCCTTTATTTCTCTGTTAAGTTTCGATTTGGGAGATCTGTCCAGTGGTGAAAGTGGGGTGTTGAGATCTCCCACTATTAATGTGTGGGGTTTTACATGTGGTTTAAGCTTTAGTAATGTTTCTTTTACATATGTGGGTATCCTTGTGTTTGGGGCATAAATGTTCAGAATTGAAACTTCATCTTGGTGCATCTTTACTGTGATGAGTATGTAATGCCCTTCTTGATCTCTTTTGATTGATTTTAGTTTGAAGTCTATTTTGTTGGATATCAGGATATCAGGATACACCCGCTTGTTTCTTAAGACCATTTGATTGGAAAGTCTTTTCCCAGCATTTTATTCTTAGGTAGTGTCTGTCTTTGAATTTGAGATGTGTTTCTTGTATGCAGCAGAAAGATGGGTCTTGCTTTCGTATCCATTCTGTAAGCCTATGTCTTTTTATAGATGAATTAAGTCCATTGATATTAAAGGATATTAATGACCAGTGATTGTTCATCCCTGTTTTTTTTGGTGGTAGCGTGTGTGTACTTCTCTTCTTTGGGGTTTACTGCTGTGGCTTTATCTATGCCTGTGTTTTCGAGTGTGTATCTGACTTCCTTCGGTTGGAATTTTCCTTCTAGTGCTTTCTGTAGGGCTGGGTTTGTGGATAAGTATTGTTTAAATCTGGCTTTGTCTTGGAATGTCTTGTTCATTCGGTCTATGATGATTGAAAGTTTTGCTGGGCATATTAGTCTGGGCATGGTCTCTTAGTGTCCGCATTACATCTGTCCAGGTCCTTCTGGCTTTCAAAGTCTCCATTGAGAAATCGGGTGTTATTCTGATGGGTTTACCTTTATAGGTCACTTGGCCTTTTTCCTTTGCTGCTCTTAATATTCTTTCTTTATTCTGTATATTTAGTTGTTTAATTATTATGTGTCGAGGGGATTTTTTGAGGGGTCTAGTCTGGTGTTCTGTAGGCTTCTTGTATCTTCATAGGCATTTCATTCTTTAAGTTGGGAAAGTTTTCTTCTATGATTTTGTTGAATATATTCTCTGTGCCTTTGAGTTGGTATTCTTCATCTTCTTCTATCCCTATAATTCGTAGGTTTGGTCTTTTCATGGTGTCCCAAATTTCTTGGACATTTTGATTCAAGACTTTGTTGGCTTTAGTGTTTTCTTTGACTGATGAAACTATTTCTTCTACTGTATCTTCAATACCGGAGATCCTCTCTTCCATCTCTTGCATTCTGTTGGTTATACTTCCATCTGAAGTTCCCGATCTTTTACTCAGATTTTCTATTTCCAGCATTCCCTCTGTTTGTGTCTTCTTCATTTTTTCTATTTCCCTTTTCAGGTCTTGGACTGTTTCCTTTATTTGTTTCATTGCTTTTTCATGGTTTTCTTTCAGTACTTTATTGTTTTCTTCCAGGACTTTATTGTTTTCTTCCAGGACTTTATTGTTTTCTTCTAATTTATTTGCCCTTCCCTCTAGTTGTTTACAGTGTTCTTCCCATTTTTTTGTCTTTTCCACTACATAAGCCTCTAAGTTCTTCATGATGCTATTCATAAGGCTGTTTTCTTCTGCTTCTTCCAATTTTTGATGTTCAGGTCTAGATGTTGGAGGCGGGCTAGGTTCTGGTGATGCTGTATTGCTCTTCATTTTGTTGTATGTACTTCTGCCTTGATGTCTGCCCATCTCCTTGTGGTTTGTTCTTGGTCTTATCAGCGCACTTGGTTCAGACAGAGCTGACAGATTCAGGAAGTCTCTCTCTCTTGTCCAGATGGGAGCTCTCTTGTCCAAATGGGAACTCCGGGGCAGGATGGAAGCTCTTATCTGGACGGGAAGTCTGGGGCAGGATGTGCGCTCTTGTCCAGAAGGGAAGTCCAGGGAGGATGGGAGCCCTCTCTGGTCCAGAAGGGAAGTCCAGGCAGGATGAGAGCTGGGGGCCAGTCTCTAAGTCCCAGAAAGTGACTGGGGTCTCAGGCAGATGGCCGTGGGGGCAGGGCGTGGAGATTGCAGGGGCTGCCGGGGCTTGGATAAGGGGATCCTTCCCGGTGGAGCTAGAAGGGGACCTGCCCGGTGGCCAGAACCTGGGGCCAAGTTGGGCAGGTCTTCCTGGAGTGGCTGGTGCCAGGGATGGGGTCTGGGCTGGGCCTGGATACTCACCTCTCTGGTCCAGAAGGAAATCAGTGGCAGGATGGGAGCTGGGGCTCTGTCTCTAAGTCTCAGGAAGTGGCTGGGGTCTCGGGCAGATGGGCGTGGGGGCAAGGTGTGGAGATTGCAGGGGCTCTGATGGATTCTTGTGTATTGATACAAATGTAAATTATTATATTCCTATTTAAAATAATTTGTATGTTGATAGAAATACAAAACAATATTTGTTGTATTGTACACATATTCCTACTCCTGTTTGAAATATTTTCTATATTTATACAAATGTAGTGTTATATTTATCATATGGTATGTATGTTCTACCTCTGTTTAAGGTATTTTGTGTATTGTCACAATTTTGAGGTCATTGGCCTTTATACGGTACATCTGCTTACAGACTGTTTATCTTGTTAATGTGAGGCCTTATTCTTTAGGTTATTTAAGTAGATAAGACTTATAGAACTATAGTCACCCATGCTTGTCATTTCTATAGTTATGTTAGTTAGGTTCTCCAGATTTACAGAAAGCTATGTTAGATGGATAGGTAATCTTCAAACACTTCATTGACCTAGAGAATATGGTATTTAAATGTTTCAATAACTTAGAATTCTGTTGACATGAGACACGATTGCTCCTGGCAGCACCGATCTGATCCTGAGAGGATGTTGGGCTTCTAAGACATTTCTGTTCGCAAGTTTGTCTTCTTCTTGGCACAAAATGGCCTGCTGGGCAAAGAACTACCCTTGCCTCAACTGCTGACAGTATGAATGCTGTTCTTTCCAGACAAGCAGGACACAAGGAAAAGCGACTACTGAACTCTGCCAAGACAGGGTAAGATGGTCTTTCAAAATTCCTGCTTATGCCAGGTGGTGGTGGCGCACACCTTTATTCCAGCAGGTGGATCTCTGTGAGTTCAAGACCAGCCTGGTCTACAAAGTGAGTTCCAGGAAAGGCACAAAGCTACAGAGAAACCCTGTCTCGAAAAAAACAAACAAAAAAAATTCCTGCTCATGAAAATGGTCTGTCAGGTATTCTAGGCCTGTAGCCAAATTGGATGCCCCAATGATGCTAAGAAACTTTAGGTGACTATCCAGGCTGCCAGCTGTCTCTGTCTATTCTCACAAGAATTTTTGGAAATTGCTTGCTTGCATGTTTCGTTTTCTCAGGTATTATTTTACTTCTCAGGTCTTTGATAAAGTTGAAAACTAGATAAGTACAGTTACAATCTTCTCGTGGCTTAGCTAGACATATTAGTACTAGAGTTGGAATCTTCAAGATAGGACAGTTATTGGAGTAATCTTGGTAATTTGTCATTTACCTATGTTCTGGACATTTCTGGATATTTAGCATGTCTTTCTTGTTTGATGTTATTCTTATTGGTTGTAGTTTCACTTTTGTTTATATTATTGCCCTTTGTTTTTCCTGGACAATACTTGATAATCATTCTTATTGTAAATAGTTTGCATTAAGTTTAGAACTTTATTTAGACAAAAAGGGGAAATGTAGTGGTATTTGCTCAGCCAATGACCTTGGGCTATAGAGCCTGAAGGAGGCAGTGCTTCCTGCTATTATACATGATCTCTTAAAAAGAGGTCACATGCCCTTTCTTGCTGCTCCTGCCTGAGAGGTGGTTTCACTCCCTGTCAGATCAGAGGATGACTTCAGCTGTCTACTCCGTTCTGTGTTCATGAGTGTATTCCCTCAATTTACCTTAATAAATTTTCCTAATACTTCTTAAATAGACTCACATGGGTTGATCTTAATGTTACCCTGACTCTGCTTTATTCAGTAAGTAATAGAGTAAACCTCTAACCTGCAGTCTTACCCAAGCAGCACATCTTGGAACTTTTGATGTTTATTATAGGATAAATCAAAAAGTATTAGGAAAAAAGACTTTTCACATAACAGTAAGGGAAAGATATATATCAAAGGCAAGTTTGGAAATATTAGCTAGGTATGGTAACATATGCCTGTGATCCTAGTATTTGGAAGGTGGAAGCAGGAGGATCAGAATCAATGGTTAAAATCTAAAATAAAATGTTGTTGCTAGAGTATTTGTGTGGTGACAAAGATCACCCCCACAGATTACTCAGAAAAATTATGGTAGAAACATCCAGTAATCACCTTATTTGTCAAATACGCATATATCTCCATGTGTGTACTCTTGGTACCAAAGTGTGTATGTGGATGCCAAAGGCCAGTGTCCACTATCTTCCTTTATTGTTCTCCACCGTATTTTTTCAAAGGAGGTATCTCACTGAACCTGGAGTTCACTGATCGCTGGAAGAAGATACGTGCCACTCTGTTGGGCTTTTATGCAGGTGATGAGGTATCCAAACTTAGATCTTTGTCCTTGTGCAGCAAGCACCTGCAGTATACTGAGATATTTTCCTTGCCCTATGCTATCTTAGTAACAATATAAAGTGAGATATCTGACTAATGTCCTTCTTGATATGACAAAATACCAGGTATAAACTACCATCTGTTAAATGTCAGCTAAGCTAAATGATACAAGGAGATTTTTTGGGCTCTGATTCATGGAATATTCTTGTAGATCACTGGCCTTTTCTGGAGAACTAAATGGAGTGAAATCTAGGAGAATTCTAATTCATGTACTATGAACTCAATCTGATTTAGTATGACATATGGTAGAATAATAAGCGGGCTGATCAATATTTTAATACACAGAGAATAAATCAATCAGTAATGACTACAAGTTGGAGGTAGGAAAGGTTAAAGGATACAAAATAGCAGATATGCATGATAAACAAATTTAAAATTCTAATGAATAACATGAACTAAAGTTAATAACCTGGTACCATAATAGGGACACAGATCTTTAGCTACTCTTTTAAATCAATGTACAAAGATAGATGTTAATATGCTTCACTATAGTAACCATTCTATTACCTGCATGCATACCATAATATACTGGAGAAAAAAAGGAAACATTCAGGGTGACTGGGAGATGTTTTAATGGATGAATTTTTGCAGTGGTAGCATGGAATCTGCATTTGAATCCTTTGCATTCACATAAAGACAGGTAACCAGAGCATTTTGTGGGACAGAGAAAGGTAAATCATGAAAGTTTGCTGGCCAATGTAGCCAAAACAGCAACCTTGCAATTCAGTAGAAGACCCTGTCTCAAGGCAATAAGGCAGAAAATGATTAAGAAGGCCTCAATGTGTGCAACACACACACACACACACACACACACACACACACACACACACACACCACCTAGAATCTGTATACTGCTCTTGTACTATCAAATCTTGGATAGTCTTTTTGCATCAATATTACTTATGGATTTGAACTTTTCTCCCACTCCATATTCTAAATATCTTCATCCAGAAAACCTTAGTAACTAGAGATCATAGAATTTAATCCTGACTTCCATTTATTTATTTATTTAAAATGTTTGTGTATGTGGGTATTAGACCTGCACTTGCATCCTCTGTAAGAACAGCACATGAACTGTTGAACCTTCTCCAGCCCTGACTTCCATATTTATTCAATAGACTTCTGTGTATAACCATCTTAAATGTCCAATCAAATGAATACCTTTAATGAAAGATAATGAAATCATTAGTATCAAATTCTCTAAGGATAACATTTTTATTCTGCCAAATGTATTATTATATATACACTCCAAACTATAGAGCACCACAATCAATCCTTAACTAAAACTACAAGCCTCCAAATCAGTGCACTCACTTTCTCTTTTCTCCCTTTTAAAATATATTGTACTCATGCATTTTTGAAGGCAAGTAAATTTTGGAGTATTGCTTCATTTAAACACTTTTAAAATGCTATTTTTATATTTAAATTGTATGTGTATGTGTGGGGTCATATGTGAATACATGTAATTGTGGACTCCTGAAGAGGACATCAGATCTACTGGACCTGGATGGAGTTACAGGCAGTTGTGAGCTGCCTTCTGTGGGTGCTGGGAATTGAACCTGGGTCCTCTGGAAGGGCAATACATGCTGTTAACCTCTCCAGTCAATTAAACCTTTATTTGATCTCAAACACAGTTATGAATCTTATAATAGTCTTTATGTTCATTAGGAATCTGTTTGGTATTAAAATGTTTAATCACTTAATGTAATAGGTCATACATCCTTGGGTTTATCCAGGGAAGTTCCATTTTATAGTTGTTGCCCAGCCCAATTATTAATAGTGCTCTCTTTCAATCTGCTTTGGACTATAATAAGATATGGTCAACTTAATTATAGGCTACCAAGTTTAAAGACATCTTGATCTTGGTTAAAAAAAATTCAAACAGGAAAGGTCCTTACTACAAACACAATGGTGAACTAAGCATTAAGTGAGTCCTAGTTCTCTAGGTAAGAACTACAATCTGGAATGGAACTACAAAGTGGTACTTTTGCTTCACCACTAAATAACCACTATTCTTAACGCAAATTACATGATCTCCATTTGACTCAATTTACTTATATGTAAAGATGATGTTATAACAGTATTTAATTCAGGGCTAAATGGAGGGAAGTACTAAGCAAGCACAAGTCCATAGGAGAAATACTGAAGCCACGACAGTATCATTCTCATTTTACTATTCAATTTTTTAAAAACAAAACATCACACAGGTTAGGCAGCACGCATATATGCATACGTGTGTGCAAGCACACGCGCACACACACATCAGAGAGTAACTTGAGGGAATCTGTTCTCTTTCCATTTTGAGTTCTGTGGATCAAACTCAGGTTGCAGGCTTTGTGACTAGCGCTCTTCCTTTCCTGACGTCACCAGCCCTATTTATGGTTCTGAGACTGGTGATCTGCCAGTCACCAAAGAGTAACAACACAATTTCTTATCTGGAGGTCCTAGAAAGGCCAAATCTCATTCATATCTCGAAAAATTAATAGCTTTCCCAGCAATCAAGTTTCACTTCCAGTAGCTCTGGTAAATATCAACAATCAAATGGCAACCCAAAGGCATCTGGTGAATCCTTATCTTGGATGCATGGTATGGTTATTTTTTCAAAAAGCTATAGCCTAACTCGTTACCTTAAGCTTTTTGCCCCTTTGCAGTTTGCTTTATGTGCTGATATTTGTATTGGATTTGACCCACCTGTTTTCTGATCTAACAGTTCCTGTATTGTCTTACTGTTCTTTAGCACCACCTCAAAGGATATTCAGCTATACTTGTGGTCCAGGTCACTCCTTAATTTCAGACCCAATCATTCAATTGCTAGGTTTCATATTAACTGCAAGATGAAATACACACATCTCATATGGCAGGAACAGCTTTCCAATGTTAGGTCCTTCCCTCTTTTCAAACTGTCTTTTGCATTCCTTTAACCTCAGCGCAACACTTGGAATTCACAAATCATCTTGCCCTGTTAGGTGTAATATTGCTGAAATGCATGCCCCAATGTCACTCCTGCTACATGATATTTCCTGTTTCCAAGGATATATTTGTATGAACCTCTCTTCCTAGATGTATGTTAAAGGCTAGAAAGCAGGAATCACATCTTACTCATATAAAGGACAGATATGTGGAATTAATGAAAATCCACATAACTTTATGGCATGGCACATGTGTATTGCTCCCCCATCAGACACACATTAAAAAAATTAGTATTTCATTCCTAGGAGACACCTCATTTGAGTTAAGCTACTAACATTACTTGATCCTCAATTTTGGTTGGTCAATTACTAGTACTCTGAAGGGTCCTAATTATCAATTTGTTACTTTAGAAAAATGACTTAGGTTTTATTACAAAATGCACCACCCAGAATTTTGCACTGATTTAACTTAGGTTAAGTAAACTGAATTGCTATATTGATGTACATTATCTTTTTTAATTAGTGCCAATGAGAAAAAAAATTTGTTGCCACTCAGATTTAACATCTGCTTTGTAATGCATTCTGAGGTAAGCTTCTTTTTCTTAACAGCGTATGATGCATATTTGTTTCATCATTAAGCCATCAAGACAGTGTGTGACTTAATCGACTTACCTAAACAAGCAGTAAAGAAAACAAAACTATCCTATCTTCTAAAACTTGAAAAATGCAAACCATAAAGGCTGTTAATTGAAGTAAAGCTGTTTACAAAGAACTTCACTCAACTATTTGAGAATAACATTGATTTGATTTCTACTCCCTATTCTTCTCTACTTATTGAAAGACTAAGTTCCTAGCAAGTATTAATCTGATATATTTATTAAATGTGGATTACATAAAATCTCTCCTGTATAAAATGTAAGACAACATATGCATCTTGATAATAAATTAATCTTAACAAAATCACACAGAAGATATGTCAGTAAGAAAAACGAGAACAGAGTAAGAACAGTAGCATGTAGCTTTGCCCCTTTAAGGTTAGCTTACAATTTTTTTTCACAGAACATTTAGCTTGTTTCACTCTGGAAACTTTCTGGATAGGTGGTTTTCACAAAGTAACCATTTAAACTATTTGTGGTTAAACATACTGATCAGTACTCACATAAATGATTTGGAATTATTCCTTCTGAAGTTATAAATAAAAAATGAATGCCAACAAAACAATGTTTTACTAAGTTAGTAAACAACTGAATGAAACATCTCTATGCTTTCAGTCCTTAAATTGTTCCTAAGAAGACAAACTCCAAAAACTTTCTGAAAAGATAATGTATTCAGTATGGCATTTTAACAGATAGGACTAGAGATTCTCTTCAGTTATATAAACTAACCAACTAACCCACCCACTCACCCCCCTCCCTTTACTTACAGCATTCTGTTTATTCCCTAACTTTGTGGAAAATTCTTTAAAACTGTATTATAAAAAGAAAATGTGTCCCAAGTACTTCAGAAAATGGAGGTACAAATGCAAGGTGCCATTATTACTATTATTATGAAATGAAATCCTAGCATTAATTTGGAGTAATTTGTGAATGCTAATATAGCCTAATATATTTTACTGGTGATATGGAATTTGTAGTCAACCACTCCACTGTCAAGCATACAGAAAGGCATAAGATTTCAAATTGCCTAATATTAAAAATAAGCCTCTTACTACATTTGCATTCTAAAACAGGGCCCTTCATCCTGGAATGTTTCTTTCCCCATATAAAATGCTGAGTAATATATAGGATTTGGCAAGCCTGTATTAACTCCCTTTAAAGTTTTAAGTTCAATCACTATTTGTTTTCTATTATACTACATTTTGGCAGAATTTTTTTATTTGTCTGTAATTGCAGTAGTTGCAATTGAACAATAAACCAGTCTGACATTTTAGGTCTTGAAGATACATACCATATATATTTCTTTAAAAATAATCATACTTTTTGTAAGCAATACTTTACAGTAGACACCTCAAAAATCTACCATAGATGTGAAACTTAAAACAAGAAAAATTTAAGTTCTAAATCTTTATACATATATATCTAGATTTTCTATATATATTATATATACAGACATAAGTATATATAAAATATATATAATCAGATTTGAAAAGTGAACAAAATTGGGCACTATACATAAATTCTTTTTAAAACTCAAACAATAGAAAATTCTTTAAACATTAAACAATTTTAATAAAAGTTTCTGTACAATGCTAAGCAGTTTTATTTACACATAGAAAATGTAATAGGAGTAGTGTTTGAAATTACAGAACTCCTTAAAATTTCAATGGCAGGTAAATCTGGAAAAAATAACAGCATTCCATTCACAAATATTTTCAAGCAATAAATATGTATTTATAAATAGTGTAAATTTACATAAAGATTAGAAACAAAAATCACAAATCTGAAGTTTATTTCTTAGTCTATGTGCAACCCATTATCTTTGTGACTTGGCTGTTAATTTTTTTTAAATGTTTTATTTAAGAACCAAAAGTATAACCATCATGGTTTCAAAACAGACAGAAAAACATAAAAGCAGTAAAAAAGTTTCTTACTTAACTTTTCACATTAAAAAAAAGTGGACCAAAGATAGACTTAAAATTGCTAAACTAACTTACAAAGAAATGACTAGCTAGGCTAGTAGTTTTTTTTTTTTGTTTGTTTGTTTGTTTTGTTTTTTTTTTGTTTTTTTTTTTCAAGAAAATACTGAAAGGGAAAAGATAGATGAAAACAAATTCATCAGCCCAGAATACAGAAATATAAAAGAGGTTGTCTTCAAGTCAGTAGTCTGTATGATGTTGCCAGTTTTGTCAGATATATACAAAACATGAATTATTTTATTTTTTTCTGAAGTTCAGCTGATTAGCTTTTTTGAGAGTCCTGACGTAGGAGCAGTACTCTCTCCCTGTCCAGTTGGTTAACACTCCATACTTGGAAGGTTGCATAGACACAGTTTTTAGCCAGCAGCCTTACGAGATAGCTACAAAGACCAGTGGTGCAGAACTGGGTTACGTCCTGAATAGCAGAAAAGGTCTCATGTTCAATGTCCATGGAAACAATATCAAGATGAGGCGGATGGTAATGGAGGAGCCTGAAAATAAAAGCAAGGCAGACTATTTTGGTGTATTCTTCATTGTTGTGCTTCTTGGATCATAGCTACAAATATACAGTTGGTTTATGAGATTAGAAGAAATCATTCTCTGTTAAAGGTCAACAGCCTTGCTACACAGTGTAACAGTACAACTTCCTTATGATCTCTCCTACCTGGCCACTTTTTCTAAAGACCACCTTTATTTCACCGTGCCTCCAAAAGCTCTTGGAAAATTAGTTTACCACGTATATTGCTTTCTTTGACAGGGCTTTACAAAAACATTTAACAAATGAACTACAATTTTACCAGTAACTGCCTTCCGGGATCTATCTTAGGCAGGTAATATACTCTTTTAGTAAATTCCAAGTAATTTTCTTTTTCTTGAAGTGATCTTGAAGACCATCCAAATGAAAATAACAGGAACTAAACTTCACAAGTTAGGTTTTTATTAAATATGTGGAAAATATTGGAAGAAAAGAAAAATTCATAAATTATGTCTATAGTTCTATTAAGATCTGCTTTGTGTGAAATGCTTCCCATAAGCACCTGCTGCTTGCAATGAAAAACTTTGTGATTTGTGAGTACACTTGAATTTCATAAGGTATACCACATGCCAGGAAGTTAAATGCTATTCAAATACTCCCATGAGCTAAAAACATCTGCTAGTACACAATTTAAACAAAATTCAATTAGCCCTAAAAAGAGAGAAGTATATTCAAAGCACACTCACTGATTCACTTTGTGGGCACTAACTATGTAAACAATCATTCTCAAAATGAAACGATATGAAAATCATGATAGTGTTGTAAAGCATACAGTTTTAAAAATAATTTTTTTGGTTAGTCTTTCCAAGAGGCAAATCAAAAATGGTATGTCAATTTTATGGGAATAAATACTTGGAAGAGAAGGTGATAGAACCAATATAAAATACCCTCCCTCATGCAGTATCTTGAGCCAAAGGAAAATCTACACATTTCATTACCTCCCATTTACCAGGTGGCAGAACAAACACTACTGCCTCCCAACCCAGCTAATGTACTCACATGTTGATTGCACTTACTAATGTAAATTGGTCATAGACTTGCATCAGGTCCTCCATTTTATACTGTTCTAGCACCACAAAATTTTCCAGATTTCCACTTGTTTTTCGTGCACAATCTTGGCAATGTACTATGTAGGTCTTTCGAGAATTACTCTCATTAGTGACAAAAAGCAGATCAAAAACCTCCACCTGTTTTAAACAAATGAAAACTGGAGTCAATAGAGATGGTGTGTTTATTGTAGTGCTTCTGTGTAATCATGGACTTTTACTTTAACAGAACTATAGACAGTTAAAAACATGGGAGGAGGGGAGACTGAGACTGAAAATGTTTACATTGCACCAAATCCCAAAACACGGTAGCAGTCATATTTAGGGGAGTGACTGAAAGGAATAGTATAAAAGTCTGATAAAATTTAATTTAAAAATTTAATAAATGCCAGTTAATTTTAAATCCAAAACTTAGTTTTGGATAGTGTTCAAGTGATCACTATTTTCCTTGTATGTCTCTATGACAGAATTCATCACAGAAGACCACATACAAATGCGTGCCTTTCCCCATAGACTGAGCTCTTTATATACAAAGACTGGTTCATATTTGCATTGCCAGATGATGTCATAGTGCCTAGTGCTTACTCAAACCTCAAAATACACCTGTAGAATGAATGCTTGTAATCTGATTATTTTACAGATGAGGAAATTGGCAATAATAGTAAAT